>NC_066511.1:26590171-26600171 GCF_024679095.1 Eriocheir sinensis
TAACGTCTGTATTCGTTCTTTTTCGATTGTTTCGCGTGCGCGTAGGGTTCACCTTTAACGTTGTCGTGGTCGCCTCAATATTTCATTTTTCGCCATCCAAAAGATATGACTCGCAGGGTGGCTTTTGCATGGGGGGGATGCGGGGGACTGACGGACGGAGAGCGAGAGAGGAGGGAACAGAAGGGGAGGGGAGGGGAGGGGAAGGGAAGGAAAGGGAAGGGGAGGAGAGGGGAAGGCGAGAGGAGGGGGAGGATAGGGGACGGGAGGGAGGGGAGGGGAAGGAAGGGGAAGGGGAGGGGAGGGGAGGGGAGGGGAGGGAGAGGGAGGAAAGGGGAAGGGAGGAGAGGGGAAGGCAAGAGGAAGGGGAGGAAAGGAGAGGGGGAGGGAGGGGAGGGGAAGAAAGGAAGGGGAAGGAAAGGGAAGGGAAGGGAAGGGAAGGGGAGGAGAGATGAAGGCGAGAGGAAGGGGAGGAAAGGAGAGGGGGAGGGAGGGGAGGGGAAGGCAAGAGAAAGGGGAGGAAAGAGGGGGAGGGGAAGTAGAGGGGAGTTGAGGGGGAGGGAAAGGAAGGGAAGAGAAGGTGGGGCGTTTTGGTTTGGAATAGCTGAGGTAGAGGGGGTGGTCAGTTCACAGATATGTCAAGAAACAGGAGATATTCTGCTTTTAGGATCTGTATAATTAGCATTATATTGAGTTTTTAAGAGAAATGTGCGACCTTGTGTTTTTAGCTTTGCTGGAAGGCTCAGGAGCTTCAAGGGAGGACATCAAACAAGTACAATTTCAAAAGTTTGAGGTATGAACGGGTCGTGTGTGAGGATTCATCTGAGAGGTTGTCGTGATTCGTGAAAAGTTGAAAAGTACCTAATAAATACATAATAGCTATTGATCCGGAGGTCTGGTGTTGCTGTTTGACTTTTACTCTCCCTGTCTTATAAAACAAAACTCACTTTTATATAAATTATGGTCTAATCTTTCATCAGACTGGAGGAAATGAAGAAATAGTTTAAGCAACTCTACATACACAAAACAAGCTTCGTCACACACTCACCCCACAACTCAATATACATAAAACAAATTAACACCAACCTCCTACAGCGGGCCCCCAACTTAACCCTAACCTCTCCTTCTCTCTCCCTGACAGACGGCAAGTACCAGGCCCTGCTGGACGGCCGCCTGCTGGTGCATAACGTGAAGGCGGGTGACTCCTACTCCACGTACCGCTGCCGCGTCCTGCACACCCTCACCTCCGCCACCGCCGCCTCCAACATCGCCAGGATAATAGTCAGCGGTGAGTCCAGTAACCTTGAGGCTTTAGGATAAGACCAAGAGATCGTATGCGGCGTTATCCTCCTTTCACTTCGGCTATCACCGTCTCTAACATGGCCAGGGTCATCGACAGAATATTGTCCCTTAACTTTAAGATGCCTTAAGGTGATTCGGTTTGGGAATAAGCGAGTTCCTTTATCTTTTAAGACTAAATGACCATGTTTTTATTGGCTTAAGATATTTTTTTTATTATCTCTGAATACGTCTTAACTTTGATCCATTATTACACGCTCTTTAAAACTATGAGAACATTTTAAACATAACTTTTGGTACGAAGTAAGATAAGACAAAGCTAGTTGGGAAAACAGGGAAAGCGATGGTGGTGTAGGTGGTGGTGGTGGTAGTGGTGGTTTTGCTGGTTAAGTTGTATCCTCGGTGGAATACTTGTGATAAACTTATGCGAGAAACACACACACACACACACACACACACACACACACACACACACACACACACACATATTGAGAGAGAGGGAGAGAGAAAGATGAAGAGAGGAAGGGAGAAAAAATAAAGGAGATGTAAGGGAAAGAAAGACTTATGAACAGAAGTAGTATTAATGTAGGAGAGGCATGAAGGAAAGGAGAGACGGAGAGAGGGAGGAATGGAGCGTAGGAGAGGAGAGCAGGTGGACAGTGTGTGGTAAGGAGAAGTTTGGTGACCGTGAGATGCCTGAAATGACGACCCATACTCCCAATTTTTTCTTTTTTTTACAACAAAGGAGACAGCTCAAGGGCACAAAAAAAGGAAACAATAATTAAAAAGCTCGCTACTCGCTGCTCCTAAAAAAGAATCAAAAGAGGTGGCCGAAAGAGAGGTCAATTTAGGGTCTAACACATATTTAACGATCAGTGTTTCATTGAGACTGTGAGTACTTTCATGGGTAGTTTAACGACCCCAATGATAGTTTGACAAGGTTTCTCCACCATGAATGTGAAAAAACACTCATCAGAACATAACTAATCTCTTGTGACCTTTGAAAATATTTGTTGTGAAAGCGGATCAGAGAATACTGGACGAAGTAGCACTCATGAAGACGCTGCTCAGGAATGAATGAATGAATCCGTCAAAGGCAGCGATAAAGGAATAAGGTCACACAGCAGCCTTAGCTAATCATGTTTTTCACGTATATTTTGAGTTTATAAAAAAATGCGTTTCTTACTAAAATTCTTAATAATCTCTACTGGTCAGAAAAGAAATATAGATTAGTTGTCCAGTCATTCTGCCATAAAGATTTTCACAAAGATAACTCTTAGGCAATCAATAGTCGTTAATCACGCACACAAATCACAGGCTCAGGAGGTGATTTATAGGAGCTCTTAATACCGCCACGACACCAGACCACTTAAGAATGAAGTACCGCGGCCACCACCACCACAAAAAAAAAACACCGTCATAAAGGAATAAAAAAAACGTTACAAAAAATGAAAATACATATTCAAACAAGGATTTGGACGTCCCGAGTAGGGGAGAGCATACTTACTACGGTACTCCTACAACTACTACTACTACTACTATCACTACTACTACTACTACTACTACTGCTACTAATTCTGCCATAACGATGATAAGAATATGAGTAAGAATAGGAATAAGAAAAATAAGAATACAACTCCTTATTTTTGGTCCAGTCATACGAAGAACTAATAACTTAAAGAGGCCCACTTAACGGCGAGGAAGGGCCAGGTTCGTTTGCAGGGAGCAGAAGGGCAGCGGGAGGGAGAAGAGGTCACAGCCTAAAGAAAAGCTCCCGAGGTAACAAAGTCCCGGTTAGGAAGAATTGCGATAAGGAGGGAGGGGGAGTGAGAAGGGAGTGGAGAGAGAGAGAGAGAGAGAGAGAGAGAGAGAGAGAGAGAGAGAGAGAGAGAGAGAGAGAGAGAGAGAGAGAGAGAGAGAGAGAGAGAGAGAGAGAGAGAGAGAGAGAGATTATTAGCATAAAAATACATATATAGATAAAAAGCCAGGCATACAGACTAAAAGATATTGACAGTACAAAACAGGATTCTTAATGCACGAAAATTATTGAATGGAAAAAAAAAACATTAATTACTTGAACAGAAAAATAATTGTTATGAATGAAACTGCAAGGGGAAAATAAATGATCTAAAGAGTAAATATTTTCAAAGGAATGCTATGACGATTTGCAAGGTTATGCCACACCTATGCTCTTAAACATTCTTCCTTAGCGTTTCTTGCTTATTAAAAGTCTTGAAGGAACCACTTGCGCATTCACTGATTTCACAGTGCTAGTTACGTAAACTTTTTCAAAATGCAGTGAAAACTACTTAAACTTCTCCACACTGCAAATTATCTCCACGGGGCAAGTTTCTTAAACCCTTTACACATAACGAGTTACACATACCATTTTTATCCATTGCGACAAATTGGGACTATCAAATATATAAGATGATTAAGTTATTTTCACAAAGCAAGGCTCCTGATTATTTTTTTACTAGGCAAACGAAAACTTTTGATCATCTTCTCTTTTATTGCACCTTATAATTATATTCTCCTACCTCACTATTTTAAACATCAAGCCAATACCATTAGCACCCCCTCTGTATATTTTCTTTCCCTTCCTCAGACCCTCGGGAGCGGCAAGAACCAAGGATGGTCACCAAATCAGCCACAGTGAAGGTGTCAGACTCGAACCCGCTGGTGCTGCCCTGTGTCGCCCACGCTCACCCGCCGCCACAGTACAGGTGGGTGAGGGGCTGTAGTGTGGTGCTGAGGGGTATTTGTTTACCTGGATAGTGAGGGTGTTTGCATGCGTGGTGGATGGCTGGATGTGGGGCGTGGGTGGGGGGCGGAAAGTGAGGGTGTGAGTGATGTGTAGAGGGGAAAGTAGGGTGTCTAATTTAATATGGATGCGGGACGGAGTAAAATAGCATGAATATTTATAACGCAAAATATTATGGTGGAATATATTTGCGCTGCATGAGTTTGGGTATACAAACAGAAAGTATCAACAGCTGTAGTGGTTGCAGAATTAGTAGTAGTAGTAGTAGTAGTAGCAGTAGTAGCAGCAGCAAAGGTGTGTATTTGTGTTAGTGGCATGAGTAGTGAAAGAGAAGGCGTGGTGTCAAAATGCTTAGTAAAATTTAGTATCCCTTATTATATCATATTGCAGACTTGTGGTGCTTAAGCAGGGACTAATCTAATCATGAACTTCCCCTACAAATAACCAAAATAAACCTTTACAGATAAACAATACTGAAAAAAATACGAATCAAGAGCATGCTTCTAATGTTGGGGCATCTCTCAACATCTACCTTCCACTACATACTTTTTACAAACTCAACTACTTTTCTTCCCCGTGCAGGTGGTGGCAGGAGATCGGGGGTGAAAAGGTGCCGATAAGCAGCAGCACAACGGCCGTGGTGGGCGGGGGAAGTGGGCGGCTGGGCGGGGAGGTAGGCGGGGACTGGCGGAAGGTGGGCGGGGGCGTGTTGCTACTGGACCCGGCGAACCAAGGCTTTGCTGAGGATGCCGCCAAGCTGGTGTGTGAGGCGTCCAACGAGGCGGGGAGTGCCACGATGGAGGTGAGTGTGTGTGTGTGTGTGTGTGTGTGTGTGTGTGTGTGTGTTTAAGACGAAGTTAAGTTACTGATTGTCGCAGATGAAAGACCTTGTATTCTGAAATGTTACGAGGCTGTATGGTAAAACTTGATGAACGCTTATTAAAGTTACCAAATAAAGTTAGACGTTCATATTGACAACAGAAGGGTTTATGACCTGGAGGCAGAAAATAGCTACCCCTAAAAAGCTGGAAAAGTAACCCTAATAGTATAGGCCCAAGTCAGGGAAAAAGTTTACAAGGAACGATAAGAAATATAAAAAAAGAATAGAGGCAGTAAATAAAACAGATATGACCAGAGACCTACATATGAGACTCATTAAGACAAGAAAACACAAAACCTAAAGATGGAAGAAGACGAAGAGAGCTGGCTACATCTAAAACGGTGAATAAATCGGTCTACTACCACTGACGTTGTTAAGACTGGCGAGGGAAGGCGAGATGCAAAAAAGAAAAAAAAGGTAGTGATGACTGGCTGAAATCTCTTACATGGGGTGGGTAGTTTTCGAATGGCAAAGTCTCGTATATAGACGGAGAAAAATATGGCGAAGTAGTTAAAAAAAATATTAGAACTAGATGCTGGAAGATGATAGCCTATGCTGCAGGATGGAGTCTGAAATTATTTAAGATGTTATTCTTGGATACGTAAAAACAATCACACACACACACACACACACACACACACACACACACACACACACACACACACACACGGGAAGGCAGATGAAAATGTATTAAAGCCGTGGGCGAGGAGAGGCAGACGATGAGTGAAAGGAGGAACAAGACACGTGCAACAAAGACGTGACTCCTGATCCACTGAGGTCACGTAGCTTGAGAAACGGAAGAGTCTGTTGAGCCGCAGGGCACCACGACGAGGGAGGGGACAGGGAGACAGGGCATCAAGGAGACACTGGGAAATAAATAAATAAAAAAAACTTGGAGGAGGCGGAGGAGAAAGGGGATGCGGAGAAGGAGGAGAAGGAGGATGAGGAAGGGAGAAGGAAATAATGAGTAAAGCAGGGGTTGACGCAAATGAGTTGAACTGAAAAGGTGAGAAATAAATTCCCAGGAAACTGTGGGTTCAGAAGAATACGCATCGGCCACCCTAAAAACTGATGTTGAAAATGGCAGCCATCATTCATTGTCAGTTAACCAATCTCTATAGTGACAGGGGCAGAAAGTTTTAAATTCAAGAAAGATAAATAGATAGATAGATAGATAGAGAGAGAGAGAGAGAGAGAGAGAGAGAGAGAGAGAGAGAGAGAGAGAGAGAGAGAGAGAGAGAGAGAGAGAGAGAGAGAGAGAGAGAGAGAGAGAGAGAGAGAGAGTGTGTGTGTGTGTGTGTGTGTGTGTGTGTGTGTGTGTGTGTGTGTGTGTGTGTGTGAGAGAGAGAGACTGTCAGAGAAAGAGACTGGCAGGGAAGGATAAAAGAAAACAATCGGACAGGCGGCAGCGACAGGCGAAGATGAGTAAGCGGGACAGGCGGAGGGGAGGCAGACAAAAGTGTTTACCCGGGGCAAGTTCTCAGTTCATTTGCTCAGCTTCAAACCAATTCAATTACGGCGACGAGACGAACCCTCTGTAATCAAGCGGCGGGGAGAGGGGCCGGATTGCTCGCCCTAATATATAGTTCTATCTTTTTGCTTTCTCTCTTTCTCTCTCTCTCTTACATCTCATCTCATTCCCCCGTTCAATCGCACTTTAATGAAATAATCAACCCTCTTACCTAACCTTGTAATTCGAAAAGAAATACACAATAGAATAAAAAACAAATAATTCCTGACGAAGACATATTATAGAGCTTAGATTTTTTATTGTGCATTTTTTTTACAGCAAAGGAAACAACACTAAGGCAAAAATAAAATGGAAACAATAATGAGAAAAGCCCCCGAGTATGTGCGTCATTCATCCATGGTCTAATCACATGCTCAGCTCGTGATGGCCAGCTTTCCGGAGAGAGCTCTTTTTGCAGTTCTATGGACCGACTTATGGGTATTGCTCAAACCTCATTCGCCCCCTGCCCGATCCACCTTGCTCAATGGAGGACAGTAACCACTCCTGTCAACAAAAAAAACTTTAGTAGCCTTGGAGCGCATCGAACCTCAGGCTGCCGGGTGACTGTCAAAGATGTGTGTGTGTGTGTGTGTGTGTGTGTGTGTGTGTGTGTGTGTGTGTGTGTAAGGGTGTGCGTGCGTGTTGGTGTGTGTGTGAAGAGAAAGCGAGACAGAGCTGCCGAGCAAAAGGAGAAGGAAAATGATAATGAGGGTGAGTAGTAGGAGGGCAGGGAGCGGGTGAAGCAGCAGAAAAGCTTGTGCTGGAATACCCATGACTCGGGAAGCGGCGGGTATGAGGAAGACTGTAGGAACACCTCACTGATTGTTGAACACACACACACACACACACACACACACACACACACACACACACACACTCTGTATACATATCACGCACAAACACATAACTCAACGTAATGTCTTTCCACACGATGACATGTATAGGAGCGGTGTTGTGTCATGCGAGTGTAGAGGCTGCAAGATCAAAGTGAACTTGCTCATATGTTATATGGAAATAACGTACAAATGGACTCGAGTCTGGAACTATTTCAGCGCTTCAAACACTATGATTCCTCAAACAGCTTACGTTCCACTGTTCTAGAAAGGAAAGTGATTGACGGCACAAGAGTTGAGAGCTCATGAAAAGGTTGCACTTTGTGCTGCACCTTCATGAATAAGACAGAAACGAACGATCCCTTGATAGAGAGAGGTAGACAGGTGAATGAATAGATAGATACACACATAGAGCAAGTATACAGATATGGACAATGATGTACAGACAGATAGCTGATAGACGGAAGAACATTCCTCATATATATATATCTATATATATATATATATATATATATATATATATATATATATATATATATATATATATATATATATATATATATATATACACGCACATACACACACACACACACACACACACACACACACACGAATACGCACATACACACACACACACACACACACACACACACACACACACACACACACACACACACACATACACGTCACGTTGGGACCCCGCACGGCCAAAATTAAATTAACATTTTTAGGCTGCTTATAGGACATTGGATTGACGGCAAAGTCATTAAAAATATGTAAGATATGATTTGTGGTGTTGCTTTGGACACGTTACGAAAAGAGTTCTCTACGATGTCCTTTGGGATTTATGTCGACGGAAGAGACTAAACCCATCTTGCATCTCCTTCTGTTAGTTCATTAGTGGCCGTCTCTTTTAAATCATCGTAACGTGGTTTGATTTCTTAGCCTCCTTCATGACGCTTTAACCGATTACTGGATGACCACCAGCGAAATGTTTTCCATCGCTCCCTGTTCCCATCAATCACTGAACATTTTCTTAAAACTCCTGCTACTACTTACAATTATATTCATCCATTTATCTCATCATTAGTCTAATTCTCCTACTTTCACCCACCATCTCATTCTCACTCTCTTGTTATCTTATGGTATTCTATTTTATATCACAAAGATTTTATGTTTGTATTATCTTCTGCTTGTAATTCATTTTATTACTCAACGCTCCGCCGCGGCTTCACAGTTGCTTATATGCCGAGTCAATCATCTCTACTAGACACGATGATTCTGATGTTTATTGACAGTATCTCACTCGGGCATTCAGAGTATTGCTAACTAATGCATGTTAAATCCAGTGATATGAGACATCCCATGCACTTCCTTTCCGAGTATCTTGTCATCGGTCAGTAGCATGTTATAAACCGTCTTTAGGGAATTGCCTCCTGTATTCTGTTTAACCGTATCTCGTTGATAAAGCCAATGAAAAATAGCGACATAAAACGAGACACACAAGTAGCTCCACGCAATACAGCCGCCAGCCGTCGTTAGGTTTGTCTGGTCTAATTTCACTGTCGAGTAGCTCTGCTTATTGCGCCATTAGCCAGATAATTTCACTGTTTGAATTGGACGAGGCGGGCTCGTGGTTTGCTTTTTTCAGCTGCTCTACGAATGAGGAAGGACGTGTGCGTTATCTAGATGAATGATGAAGCTGATAAAAGGCAACGATAGGAAAGTTACTTAAATGAAAAGTAATTATAGCTATTTACATAGAAGAAGATATGAACGTTACTTAGACGAAGTTGATATTAACTGACGGGAGAGTTTGTGAAGCATTTAGATAAATAACACAGCTACAACCGATATAAAAAGATAATCGTCGACACTTCCATTTTTCAAGCCACCGTTGGGGTGAGGGAAGAGAAATGATCTTGGAAACAGAAAAAAATCGCTTCACACTTATGTTTCCCAGACGGAGAATGGATCGTCTTGTAATTACCGGCGACACGTCTTGGCAAGCAAGGATGATGACGGAACATCTGGTGAACGCGGAGGATTGGCTGATATGAAAATACCGACATGAAAATACATATGTTTTTTAATTCTCTTTTTCTCCTTTCACCTTTTTCTTTATGATCTCGTCTCTCACGCAAGACTTGTTGACAAATATGTATGCTGCGGCAAACATCTTTCAATTTAATTAGATTTAATAATATTCTTTGGGAGGAGAACTTTAATCAGAGTAAAATGAGACTCCTGTCGAGGGAAAACATCTTTTGAAGGGAAAGAGGCGCCGGTTTCTCCAATCACACGAATCTGATAAGCTTTGAGAATGGAGATAAAGAGTAAGCTATAAGCAAAGTCGACTTCGTAAAGGCACGGCTAAATAATATTACATTTCGACGCATGGATGATTATTCAATTAAACAGGTGTTCATTATAATATCATACTGTTATTAAAATTTACCAACCAACAAATTCATTAAAAATAACCCCACAGATCACTTTCCACGCTAACGAAAAAGGTGGACGTGGTTTATTTATTTGTATTTTGACTACATCCCCGAGATTTACACTACTACAGTTACACTATTCAAAAACCGTTGCGAAGACATATATACACTTAACCCGTCCGCAGCGATTGGCACGGATTTGGCCTTCCCTGGTGGCGTGGTAACATTAAAGGCATAGGTCTTTCTCTGCTTCTGTGCTGGATAGTGGAGTGT